>NC_135305.1:224610313-224642965 GCF_048772815.1 Callospermophilus lateralis | reverse complement strand
CAGCTGGGCGAGAAGCCAGCAACCTGAATGGGCAGGAGGAAGAGAAGGTGGCATTGGGCAAGGGGCAGAACAGGGCAGGGAGGCTGTGGCCAGGCCAGTCTGCCTGGGGAGGGCCTCCCAGGAGAGGTCACTCCTAACATGCGGCCTGTAGGAAGTGAGGGAGCCAGCAGGAGTAGAGGGAGCCGGTGCAGTCGGTGCAAAGGCCCTGGGGCAGCCGCACTGGGCCTGCCTGAGGCTGTGGCAAGGCCAGGACCTGTCCTGCCTGTGGGAGTCTGAGGAACCAGGGCACAGAGGGAAGCCGCTGCCCAGGGCCCGCCGCCCAGCCGGGCCTCCCCGCCCCCTCTGGCAGCCCGAGAAACCCGAAGCGCGGGCGGGCACCGTGCCAGGGTGGGGGAGGGGCTGCCAGGCCCGCCCGCTCCGGCAGCTGCCAGCCCAGATGGTGCCCATCTGCTGACGCCGCCGTGGGCCGGCCTCCCGTTCCCGCCTCACACGGTGCCAAGCTCCTGCAGCCGGCCCGCAGTGGCGCTGTGGGCTGGCCAGGAAGCCTGGGCCACGGGAGGGGCTGGGGCGCCCAGAGCACGGGAGACGTGGGGAGGCCCAGCCCCGCCGGGCAGGAGCGCCGGGCGCGGGGACGTGCCCTCTGCGTGCCAGGCCGGGCCCAACACACCCTCCTCCTCCCTTCCTTTCCGTTCCTTGCCATTAGGGGGCCCGGAGCTCCGCTACGCCAGGCGGGCACTGCCGCTGGGCCACCCCCGGCCTCCCTGCCCGGCTGGGCTCCTCAAGTCCCTCCACCGTCCTGGCAGGAAGGGACTCTGACCTCCTCCTGTGTTCAGATACGAGGCAGAGGCTCAGAGAGGGGCAGCCACTTGCCCGAGGTCACACAGCTTCTAAGGGGCAGAGCAGCACGGAGATCCCCGGGTCCTATGGGGAGGGAGCGAAGCCCCTTGTTGAACACTCCTGAGGCCGTCCAGGGAGAGCCCCACCACCACCACCAGTGGACGGGAGGTAGATCCGACGGGGACACGGCCTGGACGGGGCCTGGCGGAGTGCCTCTTGACCAGGGTCAGGGACAGGGTTGCGTGAGGTGCGTCCTGGGCGGGTGCAGGAGGAAGGGCCTCAGGAGGGGACTAGGGGACCTGGTCGGCCACCACCCCCCATGGCCTGCTCTGCCACGGGAGCCTCCGTCCGGCGTCTGTGCAGCGCCAGGAAGCGAGTGCACATCTCTGATCTCCACTTCTTCATCAGAGACTGTCCGGGGGAGGGACCCCTGTGCGTAGAGCAGGGCCGCCCTGGGGAGCAGCGTCCACCCAGGCGCTGGGCGGGGTGCTCTGCACCTGTGGCTGCCCCCAGCGTGGTGGACTGCAGTTGCCACCCTGGCCCTGCGCCCAGGTGCCAGGGGTGGGGGAGGCTGAGGGCAGCTGGGGACAGCTCTGTCCCCCTCTGCCGCTGCCAGGCCAGCCCCTCTCCCTCCTGCTGGGTCAGAATGGGTGAGGGGTAGAGGAGCGGGCACTTGGGGACACGGGTGTTTTGTCCCATGGGAAGGCTGTGGCCCAGGGTGGCCCTGGCTGCTCCCAGCAGACTTGGAGGGGTGCCAGGGCAGAGGGAGAGGGGACAGGGACCGGCCATCCCAGGCAGGGGGCCCTGGAGTCCCAGGCCAAAGTGGCTCCTGGGTCCTGTGGGCTGAACCCGGTGTCCTGGGCCGGTCCTGGGACCTCCTTGGCCAGGCTTGATGGTGGCAGTTCCAGAACTCTCCAGTGGCCAAGGGCAGCCGGTGCCCGCGGCCGTTCAGCGTGCAGACCTTGGGGGTGTCTGGGCGCTGCTGTCCCCGGCTCGCGTGTCCCTGGCCTTTGCAGCGCGGGTCTCACACGCGCATCTCCATTGGATGGGCCGAGCTTGAGGTGCCCAGAGCCGCAGCGTGGAGCAGGGCGCGGGTGCCCAGGTTGGCTCTGGGGAGCGCGAGGGCAGATGTGGCCGCCGGGGCAAGGGCACCCTGCGCTCCGTGGGCCCAGGGCACGTGTGGCGAGCTGGGCGCCCAGCATTGTCCTGCCTATGGCGCGGGGGACGCGGGGGGGGAGGGGGGGGCGTCTCCCCGTTTCCAGGCCGCGCGGTCGTGGCGCTCAGCCCCTCTTGGCCTGTGATCTCGGGTGCTGGGCTTCCTCCTGGTGGGCAGATCTGTGGGAGGACTTCCCACGAGGCCCCCGGGTCTCCTAGCCCTTCCCCGTGGAAGGCAGAGGTGGTGATTAGCGGTGGTGACGCCCCCCGGGCGGTCAGTGTGTGCCGGGTGTGGGGTGCCCACTGGGGAGACCACGGCATCTGGGCCCCCAGGGCGGGCCTGGGTCGCCTGAGCTCATCCCTGTCTCGTTTGACCTCATGAGCATCCGCTGAGCTTGGGTCGCCATTAGCGGCATCTACAGGTGGGGAAACTGAGGCCCAGAGACGCGGAGTCAGGGGCCAAGGTGGCCCCAGCTGAGGGGAAGTCGGGATCGGAGTCCAGCGGGTCAGGGAGACTCCGGGCGGCTCTGCCCCACGGCCAGAGAAGCCTGGGGGACAGAGGACCTCCCAGGGAGCCCGGTTCCCGCCTGCGGGCCTTGAGGCTTTGGTGCAGGCGACAGGCAACAGGTCCAGCTGGATCAAGGGGCACCTGGGGGCCGCAGCCTCCCCTGACCTGCCTGGCCGCCGGCCCCTGCGCCAGCCGCCCTCCTCCTCCGCTGCCCGCCGGGCCTTGCCAGCCGCCCTGCCCCCATCCCGCCCGTGGGCTGCCCGGAGGTGGCATGGGCAGCTGAATGGGCCCCTTGTTCCTGGCCACACCCTCTCCTTGGGGTCACTCTGGGACATGCCAAAAGTGGTGCTGCCTTAAAGGGCCAGCGCCCGCAGAGAAGGGAGGAGGGCCACCCTCCCCAAAGCCACCCCCCACGGCACAGCTGGCCTGGGAGGAGCCTCGTGGGCCAGGGGTGGACCGCCGGGGGCTGCCTGTGGGAGGGACATCCTGGGGCCTGGGTTCTGCCCAGGACAGTCCCCGCCTGCCTGTGCCTCGGTTTCCCCGTCTAGAGCAGGGTCCCTCCCCGGTTGCTGGTGGCGGGCGGCTCCCGGGTGGGGACGTGGTACACAGTCGCCTTCCTCCTGGGCCCACTGTGCAGGGACAGCACCTCCTGTTGCCGCGTCCTCGGGCTGCGTGGATGGGCCGCGGCGGCCTGCTGCCCAGGTCCAGTCCTCAGAGTGCAGAGGGGGCAGCAGGCCTTGGCTGCAGCTGGGCCACCCAGCAGCGGCGATTATTGAGCACTGACTGCATACGAGGCCCTGCCAGGAAGGGCCCCTGGAGGCAGCCAGAGGCCCAGGGCCAGCCCAGCGGCTGTGCAGCTCCAGCTGCCCACCTGCCCTCTCTGGGCCTGTTTCACCTTCAGAGCAAACGGACTGTCCGCTGCCCCTGCGGGCTGGGCCCCTTCTCCCGCCTGCAACGCCCCCAGACCGAGGCCTCCCGAGCGGGAGCCAGTGCAGAGGGCCGGAGCCCAGCTGCACGGGCCGCTCCACGAGGCGGCTCCCAGGCCCAGGCTGGCCACAGACAGCCTGGGACAGGTTGCTGCCGGTGGACAAGCTTGTCCTCGCCTCCTTATGAACCGGGTCACCGGAGGGCAGCGGCCCACTTACATAAGGGAGGCGGGCCAGCGCCAGCTGGGCAGGGGGAGGCTCTTAAAGGGGCCGTGTCCTGCACCTCCTGGGCCTGGAGCGGCCTCTGCTCTCACCGCGGCCGTGGGCGTGGCTGGTGTGGCCGCAGGACAGTGGGTCCGCCTGGCGACCCAGAGCCCTGTGCTGGGCCAGGGGCTTGGCTGTGATGCCGACCCATGAGGCGCTCGGCCAGCCTTGGCTCCCTGAGCCTCAGGATCCCCTTGTAGGCAGTGGACATCAGGGTCTGCCCTTGCTGCCAGTTCACGTGTGACCTCAGGCAGGTGGCCTGCCGTCTGGGCCTCTGTCCCACCTGTGAGAGGCCCCTGCCTCCGGGTCCAGCACTCGGCCGAGCCCTGAGGGGAGGAGGGACCAGGCTGCGCCCACCAGGCAGAGAGCCCAGCTGTGCAAAGGCCCTGGGGCAGGCCCAGGCCTGTGTGTTGGAGGCTCAGCAAGGAGCCATGTGGCTGGAGCGAGGGGAGAGAAGGAGGAGTCGGGGAGGGCATGGGGAGGGGACAGGGCAGCTGGTGTGCGGCCTTGTGGGCTGCAAGTTTGGGGTTCTGGGTGGTGGGCGCCATGGAGAGCCGTGGAAAGAGGAGGGGGGCTCTGCTCAGCGTCTGCAGGAGACTGTGTGCAGGGGAGCTGGGCCCCGGGGCTGAGCCTGGGTGCAGCCAGGACCAGGGCAGCAGATGGACTCGGGACGCGGAGACCTCCATGGGAGCGCAGGGCCTGCTGGCCACCAGTCCTGCCCTGTCCTAGGCACGCGCAGGGCAGAAGGGCAAGGCAGCAGCCGAACCCCCCTGGTCAGGACCTGGCGGGGGTCAGTGGCTGGCTGGAGGCCGGAGGCCCAGGGCTCCCACCAGCCTGTGCCCCAGCTGCATGGCTGCTCATGGGCAGCTGAGCCGCCATCTTCTGTGCTGACCTCCTCCTGCGCCGTGGCTTGGTGGACGCCCGGCGTGGGTAGGTGGCTGTCAGCACGCAGCAGGCCCAAGGTTCAGGACTGGAGGCTGAGGCAGGAGGCCCGAGCCCCAGCACCACCTGTGCCCACGGGTCCCACCCTCGCGCCCAGGTGGCCCCGGGCCGGCCTCTCAGCCGCACCCAGCTCTGTGCTCGAGATGGGGTCACGGTCACCGGCAGCAGTGGCAGGTGACGATGTTGGGGCTGAGGGTGTCACATCTGACCACGGGGAACCGAGGCCCGGGGCCACCAGCATGTGGCGCAGTGGGACCTCAGCGAAGGGAGGCCTGAGGATGGTGACGCCGCCCGAGCCTGGGGCCCTGCGCTCACCTCCAGGCCCCTCTTCAGGAAGCCCCCGGCCAGGCAGGGCCAGCGCCTCCCGGGTCCCTCCTGCCACAGGCCCTCCCGGTACGCAGGGCCGGGGCGGCCGGGGCTGTCCACAGACGTGGCCTCTGTGGGGCCTGCGCTTCGCAGCGTGTCCCCCGCCCCGTGGCCCGGCCTGCCCAGTGCGCACGGCTCCCTCTGCCCGGGGTTCTGCAGTCTCAGCACGTGTCTTTGTCCCCAAGCATCGTGAGTGCCACCGGGGGCAAGCACTTAGTGAGCAGCTCTGCAGGGCCCCCCCCACCGGGCACTGGGCCGGCCCCTGCTCCCCAGCTGGCCGCAGCCCACTCCGCCCCCTGCAGCCGGGAAACCAGGCGCGTCCCCAGGCCGCCGCGAGGGGACAGGCCGAGGGGCAGCCGAAGATGGGAGCTGGGGTGGCGTCACTGCCTGTGTCCCCAGCTCCCGCCCGGCCCTGACCACGTGGCCACAGGAGCTTCCCGGGTGGACAGCGGGTCAGCCCAGCCCCTCCCCCGGACACACTGACATTGAGGGACGGGAGCCTGGCCAGGCGCCTGTGGGTATATTTAACCCTCAGTGTCACCTCCCAGGGCCACCCTGACTCTGGTTGTGCCAAGTGGCACCATGGCGCTGTGCTGGCACTGGGGCAGGTGACGAGGACACAGCACAGCAGCCCCGTGTCACCTTCTCAGCCCCGGGAGCCGCAGGGACTGGCAGGTCACCCCCGCCGAGTCCTGCCTGGCCGGGGAGGGGAGCCCAGGCCCCAGGCCCCTCCTGGGTGCACAAGATGGCCGCCCGGCCGGAGAAGCATCTGGAACAAAATGGCCGCCGGGCGGTGATGTCACGAGGAGGCCTGGCTCGGAGTCTCCGGTTGGGACGAGCCCCGGCCTGTAGCCTGGAGCAGGCTGCAGCCCCAGGTGGCCCCACGCGCAGCTCGGGTCCCTGGGCAGGGACGCCAACCCCAGGCCTCTGGGGACTCGGGCGGGCCGGAGGCCAGGCCGGCGGTGGTGGCCTCTACCCTGACCCGCCAGCCTGAGGTGTCCAGGGTCCCCGCAGGCCCGCGGCCAGCCCGGAGGGAGCGGAGCCAGGCCGGGGGCAGGGACGCTCTGAAAGTGATTCCCAAGCAGGTTGGCGGCGGCCCAGGCGCCCGGCGGAGGGAGATGGAAACTGTGGTGCAGACTCCAGGAATCGGGGAGGCCGAGCCGGGAGGCTGGGCCGAGGCCCGCGTCAGGGAGGACACCTGCCAGGTCCTGTCCAGGCCCCGCACTGTCCCTGGGGACCCTGGGTGCTGTGGACGACTGGGCCAGAGGAGGCTGGGCAGGGGCTCTGCCACCTCTCTGCTAGGACAGGAAGGCCTTTGGGGACATGTGGCCCAGAGCCTGCGGGAGGCCGTGTCTAGGGATTCCTTGAGGCCACAGCAATTTGGGCTTGGTCCTGTCACATCACCAGGGAAGCTGGCTTCTGTCTAGCTGCAGCCTCCCCCGCGGCTCCATCCCTGGCCTCAGGGTGTGACCTCGGGGGTGGCATTAGCTTCTGCTCTGTTCGCTGCTGTGGGCACAGCGCCTGGGACAGGGTAGACAGTAGGCACTCAAGGGGCGCTGAACCAAAGAATCCCGGGTTCTTACGCGCCAGCTTGTGAAGGGAGGGGGCTCAGGGACTGCCCAGCAGGTGGCAGGGAGCTGGCCCTAGAGGGGCCCCAGAGGCCGGGCCTGGCAGGCGATGGGGGACACAGAGCCGCTGACAGGGACTCAAGTCGCGTCAGGGAGCAGCGGGGTGTGTAGGGAGGGCGCCCTGTGCCAAGGCCCTGGGGCGGGAGAGCCCGTGGGCTGGAGCAGTGGGGGCAGCAGGCAGGGAGGGCAGGGCCACGGAGGGGACTGGCTCTGACCCGGGGAGGGTGGGCAGAGGCTCCCGCCAGGAGGCTGCTATTTATAGATGCCCACTGGGGGGGGGGGACCAGGAGGGCCTTGGGCCAGGGCCAGGGCGCGAGCTGGTGGGGACCAGGGCCTGGAGGTGCAGGACGAGGGAGGCCCCGGGGACGCCTGCAGGACGGGGAGGCTGGCCGGGGGCCGGCCAGGGCCTGGGCGCGGGCAACACTGGCCACCGGGACTCCAGGGCCTGGCTCTGCCTCAGGGGGACGTGGCCAGGCAAGGCCATCTGCTGAGGGGCGCAGTGGAGGTTGGAGAATGGACGGGGCGGCTCGCCCCGCAGCCTAGGTCAGCAGATCAGCTGCGTGTCCACTCCCAGGCCACCCCCTGGCCAGGGGCCACCCCTGGGCTGACTGCCCGCGGCTCCTCTGCGTCCTGCCCTGGGCGGCCGGGGTTCCCTGGGCAGCGGGCAGGAGGAGGACCCTCAGTGGGTGGAGCCGGCGTCCGTGGACCAGGGCGGGCTCAGGGCCCGGGCTCCGCAGTGCCCGCCACCTCGTGTGCCCGCCCTCCCAGCCCCAGCCCCCCTGCTGTCCCCTCTGTGGCTCTGACTCCAGGGGCTCCGCGGTGGCCCTGCCGCGTGTCTTGCTACGCCTGGCTCACGTCCTGGCACTGGGCCCCCAGGTCCATGCACACGCATGTCCCCCGCTCCTACTGGTGGCCGAGTGACCTCCAGGTGTGGGTGGCCCACGCCGGGCGTCCCCTGCTGCACTGGGGCTGTTGTGCACGTGTCCCTGCCTCGTGTCAGGTCCCAGGGGGCCCCTGCGCCGAGGGACAGGTGGGTCAGAGGCTGATGCTCAGCTGTCCGTCTCCGGCAGGGGCCCCGTCCAGGCCCGAGTGCGCCTCCTGCCTCCTGCCCCCCAGGCCCTCCGGCCGCAGGGGCTCCTCCTGCCCAGGGCCTTGGGCCCTGCCCTGATCCCTCGCCCACGAAGCCCCCTCTGCTTAGAGCCCTTCCCTCGCCGCGCCTGGCCGGTGGCAGGTGGTGACCGTCCCTCGGGTGGAAGTGGGGCTGCCCGCTGGCCCCCAGCTGCCGGGAGCGGAAGCGTGTCTCCGACACTCAGGGTGTTGTCCCCGCAGAGGAAGGGCAGGGCCGCGGCCACCGGCAGCCCTTTGTCCTGAGCTGGGACTCGCCAAATTTGGGCTCAGGGCCATGGACAGGAAAGGACAGCCTGTACCCTCCGCGGAGGGCGTTGACACTGCTGCCCCGCGGTCACGTGCTTGTTTGAGCAAGGCTGCAGGGGGTGGTGACGTCCCTGGCTGCACACAGAGGCCACACGGACCTGGGCAGCAAGAGTGGTCCCCAGCCAGCAGAGGGTGTCGCTGAGACAGCTGCTGCCCACACGAGACGAGGGTCTCGCGGCACGAGGAGCCGAGCGTGGTCAGCTACGCGCCAGGCGTGGTCTCCGAGAGGTCTGAGGATGGGGAAGAGGGAGCCACGAGGGCTTGTGCAGGAAAAGTGTCCCAGGCAGAGGGCATGCTGTGCAAAGGCCCTGGGGCAGGAGGAGCCCCTGGGGCGGAGCAGAGGGGAGGGGAGGGTGGACAGGGCAGGGCGAGCAGGTCCTGTGAGGACTCAGGCTGTGGCCTGGGGCGGTGGGCCCTGGAGGCTGGGCAGGGCCGGGACCTGCTCCTTTAACCCCTGGGATGTGAGAGTGTGTCACACGGTGCTGCGGGTGCTGGTGGCCGGCCCGCGCCTCCCTGGGCCCCTCTGAGCCGACAGAGGACCTGAAGCCGGTCAGTGGAGAATGCCCATCCTGCGGGCGCGGACGCCAGGGCCGGGAGGTGGCGAGGGCTGCCGTGCTCACCCAGGGTTCGGCCTCGTTTCTGCAGATGGACCTGCACGGGACAGTGGGGACCTGCGCCTTCCAAGTCCCCAGGGTGGCCTTGTGGGCCAGGTGGGAGCCAGGCCGTGTGTCCAGGCCCAGGTCCATCCCGGGCACCACAAGAAGAGTCCCAGTGCGTTTCAAGGGCTCTGAGAAGTCCCGCGATCACCCCGAGCCTCGCACAGGACCCGGACGCTGGACGAGCCGTGCCGAATCCAGCCCGGGCAGCCCCCGGCCGCCCCTCTCCCGCTGCGATCAACAGGCGGACAGGGGTGTTTTTCTGGTGTGACCAAGAACAGTGTTTGAAGCTGGGAGTGGTGGCATGTGCCTGTGACCCCAGCTCCTCGCGAGGCCAAGGCAGGAGGGTCCCTTGTGCCCAGGCCAGTCTGGGCGGCAGAGCCGGACCCCGGCTCGAAAACCAAACCAGCAAAGGGAAGAAGGTGTCCCGAGCCCCTGGACGGCACCCGCTGCCCGAGGCGGCCGTCGGAGCCTGCGGGCGGGTGGCGCACAGGCAGGGACCGAGCCGGGCCGGCCCCGTGCGGCTCTCAGAAGGCGCTCCCGGGACTGGGCTTCAGAGGAGCAGAAGCGGGTGCTGTCCCCTGCCACCTCTGCGGTGTGGCCTTGGGTAACTGACTCACCCTCTCTGAGTCTCCAGGGGTTGCCCGCCTCACCAAGGACTGATGTGGGGCCCGAGGTGGGCCAATGCCCAGTGCACAGCTGGCATCTGGAGCCTGCGAGCCCCGCGTGACCGTCACCGCTCTCCCCCAGTGGCCGAGGCTGGTGCTCTGAGAGCCCCCGTGCCAGGGCTGAGCAGGACCACGGGGACTCCCGGCAGGTCCCAGGGAAGGGCCCCTCCCCGCCCGCCGTGGTCCCCAGGGCCACTGTCAGCCACGTGGATGCGGGAGGGGCTCGCGAGGTGGGTCCCCGCCTGGGGACTCTATTAACTGACCAGAGAAGGGATCCAAGGGCCAGGAGCCGCCCCACCCTGCGGAGGGGCATCCTGGGTGAGGGGGCGGGACCCCACAGGCCCCGCCCCCGCCCGAGCTGGGGAGGGGCTGCGGGGGAGGGGCTGGGTGCGGACCCCAGGCGCTGGCCGCCTCTGGCACTCTGCGTGCTGGACCCTGTTCTGCCTGTCTCGTGCCTCAGTCTCCCCACCTAGGTGTCCCCTGGAGGAACTCAGAGACCCACCAGCCAGTGGTGGTGACACTGCAGCACCACCTGGCCCAGGGCGCACTGGCTAAGTGCAGGGCAGCTCTGTCCAGCCCTCCCGGGCCGGGCTGGCCCTCGCCTGCAGGACTGCTGCTCAAGCCCCCAGTGCAGGGCCCTCCAGACCCAGAGCAGTGTCTGTCCGTTATGGTCACTGCTGTCCCCCAGGTGGCTCCAGGAAGCCCTCAGTGATCCATGCTGGGCAGTCCCACGAAAGAGCTAACGTTTCTCAGCCCAAGTTTATGAATGAGAGCAAGGCTCAGAGACGTCAAACTACTTGCCCAAGGACACACAGCCAGAAGTCAGCAAGCCTTTTCAGGGAAGGCCCCACGGTGGATGTTGCAGCTCTGACCAGGTGGCTTGTGGCCTCTGCCACTTGGTCCTTCTTTCTGTGCCACCTTTGGGTTCATGGGCTGCAAAATAGGTGACCCCACACTGTGAGCCGTTGTGGGCTGATCTGACTTGAACCCCACATCCTGATTCCAGAGCTGCATGGTCCCCGCAGCCACTCCCGCCCCAACACCGTGATGCCAGCTCTCAACGCTGTGCCCACCTCCCGGCTCCTGCCACACTGAGTCTGCTTCTTGCCCCTGCCCAAGGCTCATTCCATCTGTGAAGCTCAGAGATGGGCAGCATTCCCCTGAGACCACACAGCAAGAGGGGAGCAGGCAGGTGGGAACCAGCCCACTGCCCCCAGCGAACCTGCACGTAAAATCCTCAAAACAGACCACAGGGACCCACAGGGGCCGGCCGGTGGTGGCCCAGTGGTGGGCAAGGGCTCCGCGCTGGGCCCTTGCCCAGCACGTGCGCGGGGGACCTGGGGTTGGAAAATAAACAAGCAAATAAAGGTGTTGTGTCAACTACGACAAACAAACAAGGAGGACCCAGCGCCCTCCAGGTGGGGTGGGGCGGGGCGGCCCTGCCGCCTCTGGCAGCCTCTCTGAGCCCCCGCTGAGTGCCTGCTGTATACTGGCGCAGGGCTGGTGCCGTCCCCCAGGCTTCTCCCAGGACCGCCCCAAAGACCCTTGCAAGCCTTTGGCCCCCCGTGGGTGCCCGCCCCCCCCCCCCAGCTGAGCCGGCTCTGCCACCCTCCTGCCTCCGCCTCCAGAGCTGGCCTCACCTCCACCAAGGTGGACGCAGCAGCCCGGGCCCCAGATGCTGTGCACCCCGGGCCGGTCCTTGTCCCCTGGCATCCTGGGCACCGTGGGGCACTGGGCTTCGTCCCTGCCTCCGCTCTGCAGGCTGGGCACCCGCCGGGATGCCACGTGTACCCCGACGCGGCCCTGACAGCAGCTCCCGCGGGTGGACCAGTGGCCGTGACCCTGGGCGGCCGGGCAGGCGCCCTCTCCCTGGGCTGGGCTCCACCCTGGAGCGGTGGCTGGGGTCGGTGACGTGCGGGGCCCCATCCAGTTCAGCCAGGACGGGGATGTGGGGCTGCCCGCGCGGGGCTCAGGCAGCCCGTGGGACACTAGCGGGACCTGCACTGCCCCTCGTGCCCGTGTCTGAGGGTGGGCGCGATCGGGCCTCCTGGTGACCTTCTGCTCCGTCGCCTGCCACAGCGGCCTGAACGCACGGGTCCCGCAGACGACCTGGACACTTCCTGTTTGTTAAAGTGCGTTCCCGGTCGTGGTGGACACCCCTCGTCTTGTTTGTCCCCCTGTACCTGCTGCTGGGGACAGAGCCAGGGCCTCCTGCCTGCGAGGCGAGCCCCGCCCTGGACACCCGACTTCACGTCAGTTTAACTTACGTTTGAGGGGTCACTGCGGCCAGGGGTGCCCACAGTGGACGGGTCTGCATGTGGGACTCTCAGGAGCCCAGCAACGGACTGCGGTCAGCAAGTGGCCGAGCGCCTCCTGCGCTTCCCAGAGGGTCAAGGGTGAGAGGGCAGAAGATGAAGGGCACTCTGACCCCTGCTGCAGGGGACAGGCCTGAGGACACAGGGACATGCTGCGGGTCTGGGCCAGGGGGTCCCTGGAGTCTCAGAGCCACCGAGAGGGAGGCAGCCTGTGGGAGCCGGCCGGGCTGGGCGTCGTGTGGAGGGGACAGGCTTCGTCCTGGGGACACGAGTCCTGGAGCAGGCGGTGGGGACGGCCGTGCCACCTGATGTGCTCCGGGCCCTGGGCGGGGCGCTCAGAGCTGCCGGGAAGGTGGGTCTCAGGGGGTTTCAAACAGTAAAAAGGTGGACACAAGAAGGAGCGGCCGGGCCGGGCACCAGGTCCCCAACCCGCGTTTAAAAAAAAAAACAAAAAAAAAATAACCCTCCAGGGACGACTGAGAAACAAGTCACCGTGGACTCCCCAGGGCCAGGCGCAGCGGCCACCGTCACGCGGCCCTCAGGAGCAGGCGCAGGCCGCCCGGACAGCGTAGGGCCTGTCACGCGGCTAAGGAAGAAGGGCTGGGCGCTCAAGGCGTCCCCACCACCGAGACACCAGGGAAGCCAGGCCACGGCCACCGCCACACTGCCACTGTGCGTCCCTCCGCAGGCCCAGGCAGCTCTGCAGCGCGAGGACGCGCCAAGCCTGGATGCTGGCCAGGGCAGGGTCTGCAGGACGTCAAGCCGCTGGCCTCAGGACCGGGCTGCGGACACAACGGTCCTGTGTGGCTCCTGAGGCCACGCCGGGGCTGGTCCACCTGTGGGCAGCGCCCTTGGCTTGCTGTTCCTGGACTTGGTGACCCCAGGACACTGGGTGGAGCTGAGGCCCCCCCCCCAGGCAGGGAATCCGAGGCCGGTGTGCCTGGCCCAGCTCAGGGGGGACACTCCTGGCCCAGCTCAGGGGGGACACTCCTGGCCCAGGTCAGGGGGGACACTCCTGGCCCAGGTCAGGGGGGACACTCCTGGCCCAGCTCAGGGGGGACACTCCTGGCCCAGCTCAGGGGGGACACTCCTGGCCCAGCTCAGGGGGGACACTCCTGGCCCAGCTCAGGGGTCACTTGGCCGAGGTCCAGATGGAGTGGGCGAGCGCTGTACTCTCAGGACACAGCCATGGCCACGCAGGGCCCCCAGGGCAGCGTGCCTGGGCGCGTGGTCACAGGGGCCTCCTGTCCCCTGGGAGGGCGAGGCAGGGGAGCCTGTGGCCTGCGCCCTGCACCGTGGGGTCTGGCATGGGTGCAGGGGCCCAGCTGGGCGCCTGGTAGGTTGGAGGAATGGCCCCCTTCCTGGGAGCACGGGGTGTGGACGGACCCGCCTGGGAGGGGCTCGGCTGCCCGAGGCTGCTGCCGGACTGGGCCCTTCCCTGCAGCATGGCCAGCTCCAAGGGCCGCTGGCTGCCCAGCCTGGGAGCTCCGGGCACACGCTGCCAGGCACCGCGCGCTCCTGGGCCCAGATGGCGTGGGCCCCGACGCACAGCCCACGGTGTCATTTCCCACCTTCACCACGGGCCCTGGGACAGTGCCCACGTGATCCCGAGGGCCACCAGAGGCCAGTGCCCCACGTGCTGCCCACGATCACGACCCAGTGCAGGGACACTGCGTCCTTGCCCCCTGGCAGCCGCTTGCCCAGGGGAAGCGGGACCGAGGCTTGGCCTCCCTGGGCCACACAGCTGCAGTCCTCCGTCCGTCCCGTCCGTGTCCAGCCCCCATCGGCCTCCGGCCTCCCAGTGCCTCCCGCCACCCTCCCTCATCTGCCAAGGGGCCATTGATTTCAGATAAGGCGGAGGGGCCCCCAAGCCAGGTGGGCAGGTGGGGGCATCGCGCCACTGAGGGCACCCCTCAGCCCCCTGGGGACCCCGAGCAGAACCAAGACCAAGGGGCCCTGTGGGTCCAGAACACCGGGCTCAAGGACTCGCCCCGCGGCCCTCAGCTTCCTGTCTGTAAAACGGGCAGGACGACAGGGCAGGCTTGGGAGTTTTCATATCACAGGTGAGGTTCAGAGAGGGCAGGAGACTTGCCAGGGGCACACAGTATGGAAGGGCAGAGCGGGGAGTCCAGCCCTCCACGGAGCCAGCCCTGCAGACGGGCCTCACTCCTGCTTGTGCACACTGGGCCTGGGGCTGGGCTGGGGGCTGCAGGGCTCCTGGCCACACGTCATGATCCTCCAGGGCCAATGAGAGGGACACGTTCTGGACCAGCCCAGCCTCAGACGGCACTGATGTGGGCGCTGCAGGTCCCGATGCCACCAACCCCTCCCTCCTCTCTTTGCAGACGCGGAGCAGAGCAGCAGCCCCCGGGCAGGGATGGGGTCCGACCAGGAGGACAGCAAGCCCATCACGCTGGGTGAGTGGGCGCAGTGGGCAGGCAGGGGCCACCTGCCCTGTCCTTCCTCCAGGGGCCGTGTGGCCCAGGGAGCCTCAGGAGCAGGGACTTGTGGTCCTCCAGCAGTGGCCAGGGCCCACGGGCTGGGCGAGTGAGGGCCCTGGCACCGACAGCCCATCCTGAGGGGTCCAGGGCTGTGCGGGGGCCAGGCTCTGCAGCCCGGGGACTCGGGAAGGCGGTGGGAAGTCGGCCTCCAGGGGTGGGGAGTCCAGGAGCAGGAAGGGGCCGCAGGCCTAGATGGCCCCCTGGACCCTCCCGCCCCTCGGCCTGTCCCATAGCAGCCAGGGGCACCTCTGCCCGCAGCCCTCCAGGGCTCCCTCGGCCTCCTGCCCACCAGCGCCTTGGCACAGCCTGTCCCTCCCCTGGACAGCTGACTGCTCTCCAGGCTCCCCAGGCCCCTGTAGGGAAGTCCTCCAGAGCCCCTTCAGCTCTACCAGCCCGGGGCTGCTCCTGGCCACAGCCCTGTGCCTCTCTCCTCCCTGCTGACCCCTCGCCTGGCGAGCTGGGGACGGAGCCAGGGCCTCACACGTCCAGCGAGTGCTCCGCCACCGAGCCCCACCTGGCCCTGGAGGTCATGTTTGAGACGGGCCTTGCTCAGTCCCCCAGCTGGCCTGGAACCTGCCGTCCTCCTGCCTGGGTCTCCTGAGGCTGGGCTCATGGGCGCGTCCAGGTGTCCCTGGGTCTCCCCTGCCTCAAGCACACTCGTGCCACAGTGTCCAGAACAGGACCTGGCACACAGTAGGTCTCAATAAGCGTCGGGGAGGAGTGACAGAGGGGAAGGACACAGGACAGCTACGGGGAGGGGCCTAGTGGACCTGGACGGCAGGAAGCGGCCAGGGCCTCCCGGCGGCAGAGGACGGCTGGCGGGTCCAGGAAGTCCTCAGGCCGGGCCGCTCCTCCCGCAGGCCTCAACCTCCCGGGCCTCCCTGCAGGCCAGATGCTGCAGGAGGCGGAGGCCACAGCGCTGGCCTGGTCCCGTGGGGACCCTGGGCGTCTGGAGGGGAAACCTTGTCCTCCCCGCCTGCCAGGGAGTCCCCGAGCCGCAGCTGCACGGCACAAACAGGAAGCCGGGTGGGGAGGGCGGGGGCACTGACACCGCGGCCAGCTGGGTCGGCAGGAAACGGCTGTGGCCGCTTCCCCTGGACACCACTCAGGGGCCACCACCCGTCCTCCTGGAGATGTGTCCCTGAGACTCCCAGCAGGGCACCAGGCACACAGCACCTGCTCCACCAATGGCAGGCACGAACCTCGCGCCAGGGGCCAGGGTCCTGGACACGGCTGGGCGCTGGGCACCGACATTAGCTCCCTGCAGCCCTGCTGCCCCCTGGGGGCTGGGAGAGGAAGTCCCACCACCTCCAGGGCTGAGGGCCCCCCCCTGGCTCCTCCTGCCCCACGCTGCTGGTGCCCCTCTTGCCAAGTGTGTGCCAACTGGGCACCGTGCACGGGCTGCTCCTGCTGCCTGGGACACGGCGGCCCTCAGGGCGGTGGCCAGGCACTGTGCTGAATCATCCTGACCCTGGTACTTTGGCTCCGAGGGGGTCACCGGGCATGTTCCTGGCACCTGGCAAAGCTTAACAGACCCCCTCTCGCGCCCCATGGGGAGGTCTGCACCCGACTGCACCCAGGGGTTGGCTCCAAGCGCCAGCCTCCACCTGCCCGTCCTCCGCACCCGGGGCACCCGCACCCCTGCCAGGCAGCTCTCCTACCCGGGCCCTCACGGCCTTTCAGAGCGGAGCCGCTGGCACTGAGCACGTCCACAGTGCTGTGCCACCAGCACCCTGACCTCTTCCAGAACCTTCTCCTCACCCCAGACAGCCCCGGCCCTCCCCAGCCCTGCCCCACAGGCCCTCATCCCGTCTCTGCACTCCTGGACTCTCCTGCCACTGGGTCACACACTGTGGCCTGTGTGTTCCTCCACGCTGCAGCTGTGCCACCTCGCTCCCGCCCTGGCTGAGGACGCTGCGTGGTGAATGGGCCACTGTGTCCACGCATCCACTCACGGACGCTGGGTTGTTTTCCGGTTCTGGCCACTGCGAGCCATGGGACATCGAGTCCCATGTGGCCGGCCACTCCCGCCTCTCTTGTCCACACTTGGGCACCCCCTCCACGTGGAGAGCGTGGCCGGGGGCGGTGGGCAGGGCTGGCCGAGGGCTGACCCTTGCTTTCCTGTGACCACATCAGAATGCTCACCCTCCGTCTCTGAGACCAGAGGACCTGGAGCTCTGGGCTGGGGTGTGACGCCCCTGATCACCCACCAGGGAGCCGGGCCTCGCCGACCAGGGCAGCCTGCGCCACGCCCGGGCTCCCCTCCGCTGCAGGGGCTCTGGCTCAGGCCAGCCACGGGGGAGCAGACAGGCCTGCTTGGCCCACCGCCTGCTGACCCCACCATCTCCCTGTTCCAGACACAACTGACTTCCAGGAGAGCTTTGTCACCTCCGGCGTGTTCAGTGTCACCGAGCTCATCCAAGTGTCCCGGAGTGAGTGTCCCCGTGGGCCCTGAGGTGGGACCTGGAGGGGGAAGGGGGCATCAGAGAAGAGCCCACCACCCTCCCCTGCTCCCTGTCACCAACCCATGACTGCCAGGACAGGAGGTGGCAGTGCCCTTCCCAGAGCCCAAGGTCCTGGTGACAGGCCCCCTCCCCAGAAGCCAGAACCCAAAGGCCAGGCAGATGATCCAAAGAAACTCCACCGCAGGAGGCCCAGAGGCCCAGCCCTGTCCCCTGCCCTCCCTGTGGGCCTGCTGGACACCCCCACTTTGATCTTAGCGCTGGCCAGTGCCCCCCACCATATCCGCAGAGCCTGGCCTCCAGCCCCAGCTACTCCTCTGCCTCACAGGCGGCCTTGGCCTCCGCCCATGGCCTCGGTTTGCTGGTGCACAGAAGGCAGATTCTGGCCGAGCTGACGGCCAAGCCAATTGGGGAAGGAGTCCCCCTGGGGATGGCCACTGGGTGGTGCCCGCCCTGCAGGGCAAACGGTTCCTCCCCTCCCTCACTCTCCTTTCTGTTGTCCTGGGCAGCACCTGTGGTGACCGGGACAGGACCCAACTTCTCCCTGGGAGAACTGCAGGGGCACCTGGCCTACGACCTGAATCCCGCCAGCACGGGCATGAGAAGGACGCTGCCCAGCACCTCGTCCAGCGGGTGAGCGCCCAGGCCCTCCCCTGAGGGTTCCCGACTCGGACACCCGCATCGCTCCGCAGCCCGGGCCCCACACTCCGCTCGGCCACACAAACTCCTACTCATCCCTCAAAACCCCGCGTGGGGCCCGAGATGGGACGTGCCCCATCTGCAAAGTGGGGCTGGGTAGTACGGGGCGGGCTGCCTGCCAGGAGGAGCCGAGCCGCCCGGTCGCCCCAGGTGGCCCCGCCACACGCGGGGAGGTCGGAACAGGTGTCCACGGCGCTCAGCGCAGGCCGGCTCCCGTGAAGTCTCGCGATAGCACCTCCCGCGCCCCGCCCCTTCAAGCCGGAAATAGCCGTCTGCCCCAGCCTCCCTGCGTCTCCATGGTAACTGGCCTCCCTTTCCCTCGCTCCTTAGGAGTAAGCGGCACAAATCGGGCTCGATGGAGGAGGACGTGGACACGAGCCCCGGCGGCGACTACTACACTTCACCCAGCTCTCCTACGAGTAGCAGCCGCAACTGGACAGAGGACATGGAAGGAGGTAGGGCTGGAGACGGGAACGGAGCTGGCCTTCCGGTCGGGTAACAGCGGCCAGGACTACGTATCCCGGCAGGCACTGCGCGGGCGCCGGGTCAGGAAGTCGACCCGGGGCCGCGGAGCCTCCTGGGAGTTGTGGTCGCGCGGGCAGCGTGCTTTGGAAGTAAATCCGGGTTCACCTGTTCCTGTAGTTGTTTGGTTCCGTGCTATCCCGGAAGGACCGGCACTGCCGCGCTCTGGGCTCCCCTGTGATGCAAAGATCCCTGCGCCCTGGGGTCCTCCGCGGGACTCAGGCTGTCGGGGCTCTCGTCCTGCACGGCCTCCGTTCCCGTGGCGTCCCTGCCCGGAGCGAGCCCTGTGGGCGGGGGCCTCCTAGCGCCCTCCCCAGGGGACGTTTCTCGTGGGACTGGGCAGCGGCTCCTTGGGGTCACTTGGCTGCCTCCGAGGTCCCCTTCTGGGCCCCTGCCCCCGCAGTCCTCGTCCGGAGGCCCGTTGCTGGAAGCTTCCCTCGTGGGCTGGCCTCTGGCCTCGCGACTGGCGTGGCCCCGAGGAGGGCGGCGCTGGCGCGCCCCAGACCCTCAGCCGACCGTCCTGCAGGCTCACCCCACGGTGGTCTCGGGCCGGAGCGCCAGGTCCTCCCACACCGCCCGCCCGCGGTGGCCCTGGTGGGCCTGGGGAGGGCAGAGCGGGAGGAGGTGGGCGAGGCCCAGGTGAGGTGTCTTCCTGGGATCAGCCCGGGGTCTCTACGTGTGGGTCTCTAAATGCATCGGCGTTGCCGTCTGGGGCCCTGAGGCCCTCCTGTCACCGTGTGGACGAGCACAGCCCTGCAGCCCCAGGGAGCCGTGTCTTTCTGGTCCAGTGTTTGGTTCAGTTCTGGGTCCCCGTCCATCAGGCTTGTTTCTGGAAAGGCCCTGTGTTTAGTGAGCTTAGGTTTGCTTGGAAGAGAGAGCAAACCCAAAGGACAGTCCGTTTCTCTCTCAGGTAAATGTCCAGCTGTTGGCATACCCGGGCAAGAGTGACAAGGGACTCAGGCTCCTGCCTCGGATTCTACTAAGCATAGTTTTCATTTCCACCTCATGGTCCAAGATCACTACTGGAGCTCCAGTCATCAAGGGTGCAGTCCAGCTACGTGTGGTGGTAGTGCATGCCTGTGATCCCAGGGTCTCAGGAGGCTGAGACAGGAGGATCACAAGTGTGAAGCCAGCCTCAGCAACTTAGCAAGGCCCTGTCTCAAAAAATAAAAGAGGCTGGGGGTGTAGGTCAGGGGTGAGGCACCCCTGGGTTTGATCCCCGATATCAAAAAAAAATGAGAAAAAGCTGCTCTTTTCAGAAGTGGCATTTAACCTCTTCTGCTGTCTCTGTGCCCAGGAGGCATTCATGCGGCCATTCTTAGCTTCCAGGGGTGCCAGGGAGTCTTGCTGTGGCCATCCTGTGCCTGCAGGCTTCTCTCACAGGGGACACCGGGAGGGGAGACCTCGGCAAGCAGTGCTCTGCTGCCCAGTGGCTCTGAAAGGGAACCCTGAGGCTCAGGGTGGGGACGCTGGCCACTCCCGGTCACTGCAAGGACCCTGGCCCAGCTGGCCTGTGCCGGCCCCCAGGCACCCCACTGGCTCCCTTTCACTGGCCACACCCCTCGTATCTCTGCCAGAAACCCCCTGTGAGGTGGCACTGGCCGGGCCCAGGAGTCCCCATGGTGGGGGACCGAGGTCCTGCCCCCCGGGTCTCTCAGTAGACGTGCCTGGGGCCGTGGACAGGAGCCTGCTCTGGGCCGTCTTCAGGCTCCCGTGGTCACCTCTTCCAGAGCGGGACATTAAACGGAGCCTGCTACAGGTCACACCCCCAAGGCCAGAGCCCGGGGTGGGGGCGCAGCTTCCCCAGGCCCCCCTCCCAGCTCAGGGCGGGCAGTGCAGAGGAAAGGGGAGCCTGCCCACTGCCCCTGTGTCCCTCGTCCCTCAGGGAGGCACAGAGCCAGCACCAGCCAGAGGGCAATCAGAGGTGGCTCCCATGAGCCGCCGGTCACCCCCCCAGGGCTGCTGCGGGGGCGTCCAGATGGGAATGGGGGGGGCACCACCATAAAGGCCACATGGGTGACGCTGTCCCCAGGGGCCCTGGCCATGTCTGGGGACATGTTGGCATCAGTTGGGGAGCGCCTGGCCTGGGGACCCTGCTCAGCACCTGCAGTGCCCGGGTGCACCCGAGGACCGCCCAGTGCCAGGCCCAAGGGCCACGCTGGGTGGGGTCTGAGCGCTGCCAGGAGGGGGGCGCTGGCCCCCTGCAGCAGGGCCAGGTGCCCGTCCGGTCGCCGTGCACCACCCACGTCCCTGCCTGCCTGGTCCTGGGAGGCCCGGCAGCAAGCAGAGCGGCCGGCCCACGGGGCAGACAGGTGGGGGCTCTTCTAGTAAAGGGACCCAGTGGCATCCCATGGGGACGCTGGCACACGAGCTCCCGCCACACACTGGGGCCCGTGGCGGCGTGTCCGAGGGGCATCTGGGCCAAGGGGCGAGTGGGGTCTGCTGGACAACCGGCGCTGCCCAGGCTGCGTGGCTGCCCTGCCAGCTGTGGGTCCCAGGGCAGCTGCGGGGATGGGGCACCGACGTGTGTGGGGCAGGCGGGGGACGCTGGGAAGTGCCGCCGCCCTCTGGAGGCTGCGGGGCAGGGCCACCCACACCTCCGTCCATGCCCTGCCATTCTGGGGAGTCCCAAGCACCGGCCGGCCTCATCCTGCAGGCCCCTGCCCGTGCCCTCTGGGCCCTGCGCCCAGCCGCCCTCGGCTGGTATCCCTGGGGGTGTCCAGGTGGGCAGAGGGCCTCTGGGGTGGTCCATCCTGCAGGCGTCCATTGCTGGGCCTCCTAGGAGCCTCTGTTGAGGCCATGGCCCCCCTGCCCCACCGGCGCGGGCTCTGCCTGTCCCCCGGCCCTGCGACCCACCACCAGGCTCACAGCAGTATCGCAGCCACCTGGGGCAGCGGGGCAGCCGCGCTGTGGCCGTGGGAGCAGAGACCAGGAGGCGCCCTGGCCAGCGGGTGCCCTGAGCCTGGACCCCGCCTGTCAGACCCTCCCCTGTCTCTGCTTTGCCCCCTGGTGAGACCCCGGGTGGGGGTCCTGCGCTCCTCTGCCCGCCCCGCCCCGCCCACTGCTCCCGTGTCCGCCACCGCCCGGTGCGCTCTGGTGTGAGTGGCTTCGCTGTGCACAGTTAGTGGCTGCAGGGTCTCCCCCGCTGGCTCGGGGGTCCTGCTGGGCTCCATCTGTGGTCATCCAGCTGCCCGCCCATGGCCTCAGACCCTGGGGCCTCCTACCCTGCTCCGAGCCTCGCCGCTCTGCCAAGAAGTGGGCTCCCCGACCCCGGGACAGGAAGTGGCACAACACGCTGAGCCTGTGGGCGCTGGCGCTTGGGAGGTCTGGGGTCCTGGGAGCATGACCCCTCGACCTGTCATCCCTGTCCTACAGGCATCTCGTCCCCGGTGAAGAAGACAGAGATGGACAAGTCGCCCTTTAACAGCCCATCCCCCCAGGACTCACCCCGACTGTCCAGCTTCACCCAGCACCACCGGCCTGTCATCGCCGTGCACAGCGGTGAGTGTCTTGGGCCCCGGCCGGGAGGGGTGCTGGGCCTTCTGCTCAGAGCCATCACCCCCGGGGAAGTCCCACCAGACGTCTGACCAGGAGCCAAATTGCTGTGGCCTTCCAGCCAGGAGAACACAGAGGTGGTGAACAGTGCACAGGGCTGAGTCCCCGTTCTGCCAAGAGGACTCAGCCTGGTTTCACCCCACTGTGCCCCCGGGGCCCCGCATGGTCCTGTCCCCGTGTACCCCAGACACACTGGCTCACCGGGCAGAATCGGAAGCTGCCACCAGGCCAGAGTGCTGTGGAGCGGGCTGCGTGCGGCCTTCTCAGGGACCTGAGAGGGAGGCCAAGGCCAGGCCGGGCCCTGCCTGGGCACACTGTCCCCCAGGAGAGGGGTCACGGAAGGACGTGCACCGCAGCGGCACAGGCCAGCAGCTGGTCACTGTGCCGGCCCACTCCCTTGCACACCGGTGGGGGGTTAGTGGCCACACGGCTTGTCCCTGCGGGAGCCTGGAACAGGCTCAGGGCCCCCCCAGCACCAGCCCCTGCCACACACCTGGCCAGGCAGCCACGGGCCACCTCGGGAGGCAGACAGGGCAGGACCCACGTGCTGGGGCCAGGAGCTGGCCAGGGAGGCCCCGGCCGACCGCTCCTGTCCGAGACGTGTGGTGGGCATGTGGCCTGGACCAGCCTCGCCCTGGGGCTGCGAGCAGGGCAGCTGGGGACACATAGGAAAGCCACTCTACTGGGCGGGTGACTGCGGCACAGCAGGTGCTCGGGGCACTGAGCTGTGGGAACGCGCACCCGGAGGTCCTCGGCCCCACCTGCAGGAGCGCGGTGGCAGCTGCAGCTCAGTGAGAGCCAGACACCCAGGCCACCAGATGTGACCCAGTGACAGGAGGGTCCAGGACACCAGAGTCCAGAGATGGGACATGGACCCGCAGGGGCAGGACTAAGAGGGCCAGGGCTTCCTTAGGGGTGACGGAATGTTCTAGAACCCGTGGTGACATTTGCAGTTTCGCGAGGATACCGAACAGCACTGAATTACAGGCTGTCCCAGGGGACAGGGGACTTCACGGTGCCCTCGGGGGACTGTTTCTCAGGCCTCAGAGAGCCAGAGCCCACGGGTGCCCTGTCCCCTGTGGGGAGGGTGGTGCCGAGCCTGCTCGGCCTCCATGGACCTCAGGGGTCTCCAGACATGAGCGCACCCGTGAGGCTGGCTCGTCCTGTGTGTGGAGACGGCGGTGAGCCGCCCGTGCTCAGGACGGTGCCGCCTTGCCCAGGTTCCCCCTCCACGGGTCCAGCCGAGGGTCAGAGCCCCAGGCCCCAGGCTGTGCTATTAGCTGCAGGTGGACGGGGGGCCTTTGCCTTGGGAGCCGAGGACGGAACCCAGGACCCCTCGTGGGTGCAGGGAGCCCCGGCCCCAGCCCCCGTCAGTTCTAACCAGATCTGTCCTCTGGCCCTTTTGGAAAGGCCTTACCGAGGCCCCCGTCAGGTGGACAAGGGACCAGGCGGCCTGGGCTCAGACCCCAGGGTGGCCACCTGCTTGCTGGTGGCCACAGCCAGGTGACCCGTCTTCCAGGTCACACTGACACCCTCTGTTTTGAACAGACGGGAGCCAGGCGCCGGAGCCACTGGTCATCCGGCTGCTCAGGAGCCGAGGCGGGAGGATGACCGGCTCCAGGGCAGCCTCAGCAAATAGTGAGGTTCTGCCCCCAAATAAAAAGGCGCAGCGGGTGGTGGGGGACTCGCAGACGTGCACAGGGCCTGGGTCCCATCCCAGCCCTGCAAAAAAAATAAGTTGGGGGACAAGACAGGACGCCTCTGGGCTCCCGGGGTGAACTTGAGGATGCAGCTGGGTGGCCCGGGACAGTGCTGCCTGGCCCTGTGGTACCGCGTCTTGTCATCGAGCACCAGGAAGCAGGTGTGGGCCATGCCCCCGGCCCAGCAGCCCCGCCCCGTGACCCCTGCCTCCTGCTGTCTCCACAGGGATCGCCCGGAGTCCCCACCCGTCCTCGGCCCTGCACTTCCCCACCACGTCCATCCTGCCCCAGACGGCCTCCACCTACTTCCCCCACACGGCCATCCGCTACCCGCCTCATCTCAACCCCCAGGACCCCCTCAAAGATCTCGTCTCGCTGGCCTGCGACCCAGCCAGCCAGCAGCCTGGACCGGTGAGTGGTGGGCATGGCTTCCGGGTGGCCACCGGCGACCCTGGCGCCTGGTGGCCGCAGCGCCTCCATTTCCATCAGCTTTACCAACGCAAGTGTGGCATTCCCCGCGTAAGTCGGGCTGGGCCGAGTGGGTGGTCCGCTGGGCACCACTGGACACCGCCGGGCCCACAGCACCGCCAGCCCGAGTGCGCGGAACCTGCAGTTGGGCAGCGGCCGGCGGTCCGGCTCGGGCAGTGCGGAGGCTCCATGGACCTTGGCACTGGGGGTGGCGGGTCCTCACGGTAAGGTCACGCCATCGGTCGTGTCTGGAAGGAGTCAGGAGAGCGCCGGCTGCGTCTGGCATGAGGTGACAGGGCTCAGACGGGGAGTGAGGGACTGCGGGTGGCACACGGAGGAGGCCACACGGGCACCCCAGCCTCGCCCAGGCTCAGGCGCTGTTGAGCGCTGTCCCCGGGGCTCTCCCTGGGCTGCTCTCAGACCCACCGCCCACCACCCCACCTGGCCGTGGACGGGGCGGGGCTCTCAGCTCCAGCATGGCCCGGCTGCAGGGACACACATCCCCGACCACGTGTCCCCTGTCCCCCAGTTAAACGGAAGTGGCCAAGCTGCGGCTGCTGCCTCCCACACAAGTGCTGCTGCCCGACCACCCCCCACCTCCGCCGCGCCCCGCCCCGCGCCTGTCCCAGTGAGCGCCCGGGGCTGGCTGTCCAGGGCCCTGGCCCCCACCTGCCCAGCAGAGCTCAGCTAGCTGATGGCCTGCGTGGGCCAGGGTGGCACCCAGGACGGCAGCAGTGAGCCACGGCCCGGGCCACAGTCCAAGGTCCACTTACTTCACCACGTGGCCTGGGGGACCCGCGAGCTCATCTGGGGCTCAGAAGCCCTGCTGTGCCCGGGGCTCCTAGCAACAGACATGATCTCACTCGGGCGTCCCCAGGGCCACCCGGCCCCACGTCTTCTGTGGAAAGTAGACACCATGGCTGCCGTTGGAAGCCGGGGCTTCACCTAAAACCCTAGAGCCGGCCGCCAGCAGGGGTGCTGGACACAGGGCCCTGTTCCACACCTAGCGACGACCGTCCCCACCTGCCAGGCGACCCAAGCATATCCTCTGGCCCTTCCTGAGCGCTGGAGTACAGCCGGCCAGTCCTGGACTGCTCCAGGCCACTCCTGTCCCTGTCCTGGGCTCACGGTGGCCCCATGGGCCCTCCCCTGCCACAACAGCACCTGCTAGGGCCGTGCACCCCCTCTGGGCTGCAGGCTCCCCTTAGGCCCAGGCCCTAGTGCCCCGTCTCCATCAAGGCCAAGTGCAGCCCTGGGGCCGTCCTGCCCGCCAGCCGCCCGTCCTGTCTCTGTGCTTTCTGTCCCGGGGTCGAGCCCCGTCCCCAGCCCGTGGGTGTCCTGTGTAAGGAGGGTCTCACGGGGTGGTCACTGAGGCCGGCTTGGAACTCGTGTCCTTGGCCTCAGCCTCCCGCGCTGCTGGGGCCACAGGCCTGGCCCCTGCCACGGCCCCTCCTGCCTTTCAGGCACTCCTCCTTCCCTCCCCGGGCGAGCTCCTCACGGCGGGGGCCAGCTCACCCCCAGCCCGTCGCCACCCCTGCCCCCCAGGGTGGGCCGTGGGGACCGGCCTTCTCTGAGCCCCGGCCCCGTGTCAAAGCTGCACTTCCAGCTCGCGCCCGGGTGACCTCAGGGACGCCACTGGGCGTGGCCTCAGTCCGCTCAGCCACACGGGTTGGTCACGGTGCCTAACTGGGGGACTGCGGGGAGCAGGCTGTGATGTGGGTCAGAAGGACGCTCGGTGTGGTGGCGGGACCCCGCAGTTCTGGCCGCCCGTCTGTCAAAGGGTGGGCATGGCATTTGCTGGGGACTGCACTGGGCGGGCCGCGCCTCAGTGAGGGTGTGGTCAGCGTGAGCCCTGGGTCCACCCCAGCACTGCAGAAAGGGACAAAAGCTGGACCGCCCTGGGCCCCCTGCAGCCACCGCGTCCCAGCGTCACAGATGGGGACCACAGGGCCCTCCCACCGTGCACCCCGCCTTCCCCACCTCCCTGGACCTCCCAGGGCGCGCACACAGCCTCCGCACACAGCCTCCGCCTGGCCCACAGTCGTCGGGCCGAGTCCTTTGGGCAGTGACAGAACCGGCAGGGAGTTACGGTAGACCAGGGAGCCGGCCGCCCACCGCGCCCTCCAGCAGGGAGTAGTACCCACACGTCCTCAGTCACTCGTGGCCCCGGCCGCTGCCAGCACAGGTTGTGCCCGAGAGGGACACCGAGTAACTCACAGTCTCCCTCTGCCCCGCTCGGCACCCTCGGCCGGGACCCCTGGCCCTTGAGTCAGGACCCCCGGTTCTCCAGGATCCGGATCAGCCAGGGGCCAGCGGCTCGGAGCCCCGGGAGCTGGGTACACAGGGCCGGCTCTGTGACCCGGGCAGCAGACACCCTCTCTGGCCACCCCGTGCCCCTCGCTAACGGGCTCTCGGTCTCTCTCCTCCCTGCAGCCTACTCTACGCCCGACACGTCCCCTGCAAACCGTTCCTTTGTGGGATTAGGACCAAGGGATCCGCGGGCGTGTATCAGGCACAGGTAGGGGCCGAAGGCCGGCGGGGGGCGGGGGGCTCAGGGAGAGGCCATCTGCTGGGCCTGCACCCTTCACTGTGGCGCAGGGCCGGCCTCCCGCAGCCCACCAGGGCCTTGAGCCCGTACTGGCTTCTTGGGACACCAGGCAAGGCTGGACTTCCCGCCTCGGCCTCCGAGGGCACAGCACGCCCAGGGATGTGAAGCAGCCCTGAACTGCCCACCACTTCCTGGGGGCATCTCCTGCCCCAGAGGCAGAGACTAGGGGAAACCGAAGCCCAGAGAGGCAGGCCGTTTGCCCGGGGTCACACAGCACATCACCAGAGCCTTCACCCCAGCCTTCATCCGTTCCATGCTCTGGCCAGGGAGGGGCAGGGAGTTGGCTGCCAAGGCATTCCATGATGGGTGGGTGGACCTTCCAGAACAGCGTCCCGGCCCTACCAGGTCCAGCAGGTGGTGGAGCAGGTGCAGGCTGTGAGGAGGGGCTTCCTTGCAGGTCAGCAGGACAGGGGACAGGGTCAGGCAGGGCACAGTTGTCCTCCCAGGTGGAGTGTGTGCCAGGCGGTCGGCAGGGAGCAGGACGGTGAGGAGCAAGGGCCTGGCAAGCCTCAGCCCCAGGCCCAAGCCCCTGCCCCTGCCCCTGCTCGGGGCCTGGTCTACTGCTTGAGCAGCTGGACCCGAGGCCCGCTCCCTGGCCTGTTGAGGCCTCAGGGTTTGTGGCTGAGAGCAGTGGTGGCCACAGCCCGGCCTCGCAGGCCCGGCCACAGAGCCAGCTCAGGGCACCGCACTCTGCAGAGCTGGTCGTGTGCAGACCCTCGTGTCCAGACCCCCGGCCACCGAGGTTCTCGGGTGGAGCCCCCAGGCAGGGGCTAGGAGCGGCCCTCTACCCTGGTCACCTGGGCCCGTGTGACTGTCCGTTGCTCCTGGAGGCCCACAGGGGCCGAGTGTGGAGGCAGGTGCCCGCCCCCTCTCCAGCTGTGCCCCTGGGGCCTCCCCAGCCTCCACCCAGCCTCTCTCCCACGGAGCCAGCAGAGGGGGAGACACGCAGCTGAGGGCGGCAGGCGGCAGGCGGCGAAGGCGCCGAGGGGTCATGGGGGTCGGGAACTCTGCCTCACGCTCTGAACCACAGTCTCTTCCTCTGGCCTTAAGCCCCTCCAGTGAGCCTTTGAAGGACAAAGAGCAGGACTTCCCCACACTCCCTCCTGCCTGAGAGCGGGGTCGCCCCCTGCGCCCAGTGCCAACGGAGCCTGGCATCCCCTTGCTGTGCCACCTAGCGCCCTGCCCCCAGGAGCCCGGGGATGTCCCCCCGCTTCAGAAATGAAAGCTGATGAGGAGGGGGCGGCCGGCCTCCACGGTCAGCCACTACCTTCCATGAAGCTTTCTGACCGACTACCTCTGGACAGCGCCAGCCTGGGGCAGCGCCACCTGCAGCCTCACCGCCTGAGCCCTGAGCCGGGAGGGAGGCCGAGGCAGGCCGGGTGGTGCCTGGGCTCTTCCCTGTCCATCCTCTCCTGCCGGCTGGACCCTGGGAGCACCTGGAGGGGCGGGAGAGGGCCGGCAGGACCCGGGGTGGCTGGCGGCAGAGGCGAGTGGGAGGCGGGCAGCACGGGTTCGGGGAGACGCCGTGAACGAGGGGCCGCCGGGGCCGAGCTGGCCAGAGGCAGCGTGGGCTTCACCTGGGTGCGGGAGCCCTGGAGGACGCTAGTGGGCGGCCAGCCAGGTCAGGGTCGGAGGAAGGTGGTGGCACTGAGGGGAAGCCGCGTGGCTGGGAAACCTTGGGGGGCGGGAGGGCCCCTCGTGTGTCCTGGGAGCAGCGCTGCCCGGGCTGGCCAGTCCCTAAGAGCAGCCTGGAGCCAGGCCTGGGGGTGGGGGTAGGGAGGGCCGTCCTGCAGGGTCAGCGCTTCCCCTGCTGGCCACTCCTAGAGGCTGCGTCCTCCATCCCTCCCACATGCCTGGCCCTCACTCAGCCGCCCCCTCCTCCACCCACGTCCTTCTCAGGCGCCCGGCCCTCCACCCCCCCCCCCCCCGGACTGCAGAGCCCCGCTAAGCGGGTGTAGCGGCTCCCCACACCCGGCTCGGCGGAGGAGCAGCTGGGGTCGGAGGGCCAAGCCACAGACCCAAGCCACAGTGGCCGCCACAGCCAGGCCAAGAGGCTGTGGCCCTCGCCAGGCTGCAGTGGGAGGGGCAGAGCGAGGTCACCCCGTCCTGACCAGGGCTGAAGCCAGGCAGAGCCAGAGGGGTGGGAGGAGAGGGGGAGGGAGGGAGGGAGGGAGGCGTCCACCACGGGAGGGTCACGCCCAGAGCCTGTCTGGTTGCCAACGGAAACCAGACATGAGGTAATGGCCGAGATGAACTTGAACTTGGTTGGAGGTGGGGGCCAGAGCCATGGTGTGGGTTCAGGAGAGGCCGGCCTCGGACTCCCGTGGGGCACCCGCCCAGCCTCAGAGGGAGGGAGGGGCCGGGCCCTGAGGGAGAGCTGCCCGCACAGGGGCAGAGCCTGTTCCTGGGCGGGGTCTGTGCTGCCACTCCTGTGGGGGGGCTGTCTGCAGTGCCCACCGCCCGGGGTGGTGCAGGGGGCTCCTCAGGCAAGCTGCCAAGGGAGGGGGACTGGGGGCCTCTGTCCGGAACAGTGAGCCCCTGGACCCAGGGCCCTGCAGCCTGAGTCCCTGCCCAGCCACCTCATGTGGTCACCCTGGGCAGGACAGCTGATTAGCTTGGGCCCCACTCTATGGACGGGCAGGGAAGAGCCCTGGGCCTGGAGGTCTCGGGGTCACTGAATGGGAAAAACGGTCCGCAGCATGGACGGCCTCGTCCCAGGGCCTGGGCCAGCAGCTCCTGGGTGCTGGAGGGTGGGGACCAGGAGGAGCCCCGCCCCTTCCTGCTGCTCCAGGCTGAGGTCAGCAAGCAGAGCGCGCAGGGCAGCTTGGACCCGGGTGACAGGGCACGTGGGGACACACTCGCTCCGCCCCCCGTGCACGGGCTGTGCTGGGCTGTCCCCCGTGAGCGCGAGTCCTCCTTGGCTGGTGCAGAGGCCAGGCAGGTGCCCGGGGCATGCAGGGGGCTGCAGGGCCAGGGGCAGGCGTGGACGGGCAGGCAAGGCCAGGAGGACCTGACCCTCTCTCTCTCTCTCCCCGCGCTGCCCAGTCCTGGTACCTGGGATAACCGAGGTCTCTTCCCGCCTCTCCTCCATCGTCCTGGGGACCAGGGCACCGGCCCCCACCCGCGTTCTCGGTGGAATCAGAGCGAGCAAGACCGCCCTGCGACTCCAGCTTGGCGCAGGAGGACGAGGAGGAGGACGAGAGACACACTGTGCCCTCCCGACGCCCCGCGGCCCGCGGGAGGCCACAACAGGGTCTCCCTAAGTTATTCATCTCCTTCCCACGGCCACCCGCTGCCCCGTGGCACCAGCGCTGCCCAGAGACCAGGTGAGCACAACCTGGCGCCTGTGGCCAGGGCCAACGGACGGGCAACGCCCAGCAAGGCCACCTCCCCCTGGGCCTGCGCCACCACCGCCAGCGTGGGGACCCCGGCCAGTCCCCCTCTGTGGATGGTGATTGCCAAAGAAGGGAGGGGTCAGCAAGGACCCCAGCCTCGGGCAGCAGAGACCTTGACGGAGGGCGCGGTGGGCAGACAAATGGGGAGGGCCGCGGAGCAAAGTGGGGAAGCCCTGGACGCGGCAGGGGTCCATCGCTGGCACTCACCAAGGAAGGACGCCAGGCGGGCACTTGGGGAGCCCAGGAGGGCCCTGAGGCTGGCCACGCCCTCCCAGACCCCCGAGGACCCGCCTGGCCCTGATGTGCTGGGGACTTGCCTTCGGCCCTCGGGAGGAGAAGTCTCTATGCAATTAGACCCCAGCCCGCTGCCGCCTGGCACCCGGGAGGAGCCCTGCACAGCAGGAGACGCACTTTCTGAGGACGGGGTGGGCCAGACCGAGTGGAGGGCCGCAGAGCCTCCCTGTCCCCAGGCGGAGGCCAGAGAGTGGTTTAAGTGCCTGATCCCCACCCGCCGCCCCGTGTCCAGCTGGGACAGTGGCCGGGCTCCCACCCCCGCTCCCAGCCACCTCCACTCAAGGCCCCTCGTTGCTGTGTCCCCAGAGCTAGAGAGATGGGACTCCAGGGCTGCGCTGGGCGTGCCCCAGGCACCCGGGCCGGGCTCTGGGCAGGCCCCGCCTCCTCGCCAGTGCCTTACACCTGGAGCAGCCCGTGCCTGCGCCCCCAGGGACCCCTGTGCACTTTCACTTTTGTCGAGGGGAGGTGCAGAGCCACCTGGAAGGGGAGCAGGCCTGGGTGGAGGGCTCTGGGGACAGGCCTGGGCGTCCACCTGCAGCCCAAGGACCTCTCATCCGCTATGCGTTTCCGTTGAGCTGCTCCAAAACACTAAGCTGGGCGCCGGGGACCCTGACCCCGGCCCAGCCGTCCCACCGTCCCCTCCTAGGATTGCCGTCGTGGGGCCCTGATGGCGGTGCTGTGTGTTTGGGGGCCACTGAGCCCAAGCGCAAGGACCCCTTCTGGCCCACACATCCCAACTGACACCCTTCATGCCTGGCGCTGGGGACAACCCCAAGACCCGCCCCACCCCGGGCCAAAGCCATCAAGCAGGACAGGGCCTCCAGGCCCGTCCACCCACGCTGCCCCGACCGTCTCACCCCCACCCCAGCTTCCAGACTCTCCTCCCAAATTGGCCCTGGGGCCTTGGCCAACCTGCTGGTCACTTGGAGAAAGACCCTTCTGCTGCCCCCCCACCCCTTTGCCCAGAGGGTCCTGCCATCCTCAGCCTCGAACCCTTGGTCCCTCTGTCTGTCCGTCCGTCCATCCTCAGGGCCCCTCCACCGGGTGACCGTTTGGGGACCAAGCGTGGGCCACTCTCTCGGGGAAAGCAAAGGCATCTGGAAGCGTCTCAGCCAGGGTGGGGGTGGGGAGGGGCCGCACGGGGGACCTGGGGTCGGGGTGCACAGAACCAGCTCTTTACCTACTTTGCATGGTGCTTAGGACCCCGCGGCCCGGCTCCGGCGTCGCCCACGGTGGCGCCTGCATGGCAGATGTACCTGGCTCTGTCCCTCCGCCTCCCGGCCCCCCTTGAAAAAATCAAAAAATCCTTTAAAAAGTTCCATGTTTCCTAATTTGCACGAAGTTTTCTACCACATGATGTGCCTTGCCTCGGAGAATAAGTATTATTCAACAGTATCGGCTCTCAGCTGCATGTGTGCACGCGTAGTCAGGCCACGGGACGGGTACAGTCCACGGGGTTTACTTCTATTTGTAAAAAAACAAAAAAAAAACAAAAAAAAAAAAAAGAAGAAAAAGATTTTTTTAAAGAAGAGAAGCTCTGAACAGGCCCGCAGCTGTCCCTCGGTCTGCGCCCTGCCCGCCCGGCCGGCTCCTTGGCTCCGCTGCACCGGGGCTCCCTGGTGCTCACCTCTGCCACCCCAGCCCAGGCCCAGGGAGGGCTTCCCACGCCGGGCACAGGCCAGCCACGCCTGCAGCCTGCAGTGGACCCTCCCACCCCCGTGCACCCCCGGTCAGGGTCAGGCTGCTGCCCCATCCAGGGCACCCCCTCTACCCACCTGCACCCCACCTTCTCACCAAAGGACCAGCCTCGGGGGCACTGCCCAGCCCCGTCTTCCAGCTGTGAGCAGGAGGTGCCGGCCGCAGCGCACAGAAAGGCTACTCTATGCAACACCCGTCCCCGGTCAGCTGGGCCTGGCCCGGCCGGGGCCGCAGGGCACTGCAGCCACCAGGGCACCGAGTCACGAGCCTCAATTGGCCCTGTGGTCACCAGGCTGTCGCTTGTCCCTGACCTGCGTTCTCTGTCCTCTTTCTCTCCCCCTCCCCCTCCCCCTCTCTCCCCCCTCCCTTCCTTAATTACAGTTCCTTTTGCTCTTTACTTGACCAAAGTTAAGACAGTAGCCAGGTGGTCAGGGGGCAGCCACATGGGCAGAAGTCGCCGACCTGGGCCCCCCACTCCCCCCCAGGCCCCAGGCGTCCCACACAGGTCACCAGGTGGAGGGTCCCCAGGGTCCTGCCCTCAGGACACAGGATTGGCCCAAGAGCATTGCAGGACTCCTCCTGAGTTTTCTCCAGAAAGCCACCTTGTGCTCCAGGAGACAGCCAGGGCCCCCAGTCTGGCCATGGACTGCCCTTAGGGACCACCCTTGGCCTGGGCTCATGGTTGACATTGCTATCTCTGGCTTTTCATTGTGCTCCTCCTGAGTGTCACCTGGGAGGCAGGGGCAGACGGAGTGGGTGGCATGGTCCCCGGGACCGTCTTGCCCTCCGTGGCCGCGTTCCTCAGCACACCCCTCGGGAAGACAGCCGTGGGCACTGCCCTAGCCCCAGCCACAGACGGCTCTCAGGCCCTACGAGGGTGGCAGGTGGGCCCATGCCAGGCAGTGCACTGTCCTGGGGCCACCAGGTTCTCAGACTGGCCTGCTTCTCAGAAAAGCCACAGTGGCTGGCCCCCCGCACACTGAGAGCCAGCGTCCCTGCTGGCCTGTGGCGGGCACAGGGTGGGTGTCTTTGTCCTGTGGAGGGTGGAGGG